>NC_057801.1:192978147-192981816 GCF_018294505.1 Triticum aestivum
GGGGGTTGAGGTTGATCTTCTGAATTTTCTATAATACAGAAGTCCTAACCCATGATGTTGTACTACGGGATTTCTTGAAGTGGCACTTACATGATTGGAAGTAGCTTGTCGAACTCTTCCTCTTTATCATATGCTTTTAGCTCAACTTCACATGATTTGTCTGCTCTCTGAACTTGGTTTAGGCAATGTGTGCTTTACACTTATGCTCTGCTATGGATTTCACAAATCTCGAGTCAGCACTGATATTAGCAGAGTAATGGTTGCTTTAAATCAGATAATCTGTGTGCTTTACAGTTTGGTTTTTCCACTTTTAGCGAGAGTACCGAATTATCTCTTGATTTAACTATGTGTAAATTTGATCATCTAGTACTAGTCCCCATATCATATACTCCCTCTGACCATAACAAATGTTGCGGTTTTGACTAAGGTTGAACTGATCTAGTATTCCTTGCTATGATTAACAAGGTCAGTGCTCTATTGTCAGTTCCATGCACAAATTAGTTTGCGCTAGAGGCAACATTCCCTGTGTCCACCTCAAATCTCGTACATCGTCATGCATGTTAAATGCAATTTTAATTGTAATGTGTGTACAACACCATGATAAAGCTGTATGGATATGTAGATCGCAAAGTCAAAGAATAGCGTGGATCATCAGGAAGTTATGATAGCACGGCAAGCAATCGAAGAAGGCCGTGGACTTGTTGTGGTTGTCAACAAAATGGATCTCCTTAGAGAAAACCAACGATTATTAGAAAAAGTGATGGATGCTGTTCCTAAAGAAATCCAGACAGTTATTCCTCAGGTTTGTTTCTAGTTGTTTTGTTATTAGTTTGTAATATACTTGTCTTCGACATTGAAGAAATACTTATGATCATCCATCACTATGGCTATACTATTATTTCTATATAACAGAATATGATACTCGTAACATGGATACTGGTAGTAAATGGTAACTAGTCTATAGGAGGTGTTCCTTGATAAAAATAAGACTACAGAAGATTCCCTTCAAAGATTTAGTAATTGGTAACTATAGTCTATAGGCGGTGCTCCTTGTTGATCCAGAAAAAACAAATAATTTGGAGCCTCTCATTTCTGATTAACTTAACCTTCCTTTTTCTCAATTCTTGTTATTTGAACACATCACAGTTGTTCTGGATAGCTTTCTAACTCTTTATTCACTAACTCAGTCACAAAATTTATGATGAACTGCTTTCTTTCTGATGAAATTGATATTTGGTTGGTTATCACACATGTAGATGCCTTACTTTGTTTGTTAATGGGAGTTTAGAGACTGAGGTCATAGTCACAAAACTGCTTATCTTTTGACAGTGCTCCACTACTGCAAATGCAGAGTTTAAATTCCACTCCTTACCTTTTGTGTTTCAATAATGTGTGGAATATCAGTAATATCCGCTGTCAATGCTTATCGGGGCCAGCAGTTGGTACCCAAGTCCAGTTGGACTTGTATGCGGAGACTGAAGAGCCTGTTCCGGCAGGAAGTCACGCTGCCAAGTTCTAGTAGGGTTACAGCAGTCTGAGTCTAGAGTTGGTGGAAGAGACCAGGAGGGATTCAGAGTATGTTGAAAAACCGAGCCTTAGTCAGACTGTTTTACGTCCATGTTCAGTAGCACTAAGAGTTTTGTATGTAATCTTTTAGTTCAAACAGTAATAAAATTCTTATCTGCATATGCTTTCCCGACCTAATCTACCCATACAAGTGTACAACCCATGAATCAAAGGACACATCAATAGCAAAATGTTCACTTTTCTAACGCCTCTGTATAAGTTGAAAATTTAAAGCCCTCTGACCAAAAAGAGGGATCAACCACATTGCGGAACTTCTAATTTGCTTCACATTTTCTGACGGCAACAGCACATCTGAAAATCTTTTAATCTTCTTTGTGTTGACAGGTTACAGGAATACCAGTTGTGTTCGTGTCAGCAATGGAGGGCAGGGGGCGGGTTGCTGTTATGCACCATGTTATAGAAACTTATGAGAAATGGTGTTTTAGATTGTCAACTTCGCGCCTGAACCGTTGGTTGCGTAAGGTAAATATCCTGCTTACATCACTGTTACTTAATTTGCATGTTAGGGTGTGTGCCAAGTGAACTAACATTAACATAGAACGGTAAGAACATAGATCTTGAACATTATATTCAATCTAGAATGACACAGTCACAGATCACTAGGTGGAATTGCACGAGTGCAGAGTAGAGTGATTTGGGGGTGTTTTGGCAAATATCAGCGACTTATAGTGGTTGATGTAAGCCGTCTATAGTGGGCCATCTATGGTCACTACGTCTTAGTTTAGTGTTTTAGGATTTTTTTTTTGATAAAGAGAGCTCCCTCTCCGATTTCATATAAAAGAAACCACAATGTCTTCGGACCTACAAAGCCACGCATAGCAGTCTTAGTACAGATAAAAACATTTGACAGCGCTATTACGAGGGTAGGAGCCATCCCTCCCTCCCTCCTAACAGCTCAAGTCAAACATGCTATGTTAGAGTACGTAATGGGCCTGGGCCCATTAGTCTTAGGGTTAATTAGAGATAAGGGTCGCTTGCTTAGGGGTCAAGCAAGCCTTGCTTGGGAGTCAAGTAAACCTCTCTATATAAAGAGAGGAGATGTATCAATCTAATCAAGCAAGAATTAAGAAGGAAATCCCTCCCCTCTTGCCCGGCCGTGGGCAAAAAGGCCCCCGGCCGGCCCTCTCGCGCCCTCCTTCTAGCAGCGCCATAACAATTTGGTATCAGGTAGCTCAGTTCTGATCATGTCTTCACCGCCGCCCACCCCGTCGCTTCCACTGCTGACCGTCACCACGCCGCTGGTCGCATTCCTCCGACGCCACCACCGCCCAGATGCCAGCGCCCTCCACCGCACCACCGGCCGCCGCCTACACCCCGGAGGAGATCACCGGGGTCCTCAACGACCTCGTCACAGCCGTCTAGGGGATCCGGCTGTACCTGGCCAGCCCCTATGAGCCGTCGCCGCCCCTGCCGCCGACCGCCGCCACCGGGCCGCCGGCCCTGCCGTGGTACTCGCCGCATCCAAGGGCCTCCGCGGCATTCGCTGGGACGCTGCAGCCCCAGCTGCAGCTGCCGCCGCCGCCCCACAGTGGCCGGCGCCGGCTCCCGCCGCGCCTCCGGCGCCCATCGCCGCCCCCGTGCCGTTGTGGCTGCCGTGGCAGCCGCCGCACCAGGCGGCCTTCGCCGCGCTTGCCGGGCCACTGCAGCAGCCGCTGCAGCTGCCATCCATCGCCACCACCGCCCATCCCTGGCTGCAGTGGCAGCCGCCGCTCCTGGCGGCCTCCGCCGCGCCCGGCGCTCCACCGCAGCAGCCGCTGCAGCTGCAGCAGCCACCGCCGGTCAGCTCCGGTCCAGCATCGACCGCACCGGCAGGAGTCCCGCTTCACCAAGTCCAGTCCCCGCCATCGCTGTCACCGTTTCCGTCTTGGATCGCTACCCGCCATGTGTCGACGGCGGTGAGGCTGCAGGCTGCTGCGCGCGGCCTCCTAGCGCGTTGGCGTGTGCGGGAGATGCGTGGTCTGCAGCTGCCGCTCCTCCAAGTTGCCCTTCGCTGCGCAAAGGACCTCAATCTCATCCGCTGCGTCGGGGATCTTGGGCATGCGGTTTCCCCCACGGACGGCGGGCATGCTGTTTTCCCCGCGG
>NC_057801.1:192982023-192988199 GCF_018294505.1 Triticum aestivum
TCCATCGCAAGCCCTCCACTCTTCCCTGTGCGGTGCAAACCAACAGCTGTCCGGCAGGAAGAAGGCATGGTGTCACCGACAGCAGCGCACCGCGTAGTACCACTGCATTCCGCCACCGGCCGCCGCGAGGGCGCCTCTGCTGGTCACTCTTGCGACCACTTCCAGGTGGTCATACACATGCACTCCTTTTGTCCAGGTGGTGTCCATGGGATCCAGGTGGCTGTACACGTGCACGTCTGACGTGCGGATGGTGTCCACTTTTTGTGAAGGGGTCCAAAATAAAGCGTCCCAATCCATTTCAGGTTGAGAATAATAAAACAAGCCGAAATGTAAAAGGCTTGTTTTTAGGTTTTAGGTTTGTGTTGCGTCGAGTCATGGTTATAAGTTGGTTAGGCTGCAGCTCGAGGACAAGCTGCATGTCCAGGTGGGGTGTAGTGTTAGAGTACGTAATGGGCCTAATGGGCCCATTAGTCTTAGGGTTAATTAGAGATAAGGGTCGCTTGCTTAGGGGTCAAGTAAGCCTTGCTTGGGAGTCAAGTAAACCTCTCTATATAAAGAGAGGAGATGTATCAATCTAATCAAGCAAGAATTAAGAATGAAATCCCTTCCCTCTTGCCCGGCCGTGGGCAAAAAGGCCCCCGGCCGGCCCTCTCGCGCCCTCCTTTTAGCAGCGCCATAACAGCTCAAGTCAAACAGGCTACACCTAACATCGACGCCGGGGCAAACCCGGAACTGAAACTCTGATATTTTATTACAAGCCCAAAAGATAAAGCGAGAGGACATAAGAAGATCAAGCAGAAGAGAGATCTTCAAAACATCTTCATCATGTGTGTTTTAGGAATAGTTATTGTTTTAAATGTTTGGTTATCTATCATTCATCTGCTTTGAGCCTGTAACTTTATCATGTTTATATTTGCGACTGCTGAGTTCATTCATCTCACAGACACTTACATTACTTCGGCTGTACCTCCAATTCCCTCCGACAGGTTATGAGTAGACATTCATGGAAAGATTCAGCCACACAGCCAAAAGTGAAGTATTTCACTCAGGTGAAAGCGCGGCCACCAACATTTGTCGCCTTTATGAGTGGGAAGACTGAGCTATCTGATACAGATATCAGGTTCTTGACAAGATCTCTCAAGGAAGATTTCAACATCGGGGGAATACCAATCCGGATCCTACAGCGTTCTATTCCAAGAAAAGTGTCGTCTTTCAAGAGTAATATCAAGAAAAGAGGATCTAGTATAAAAAGGATGAAAACAGACAAAAGAACAGAAGTGTCTGATCCCACTCAGTCATGCTTTTACGATGTCACAAAAGCACCTCCCGATTCTCATAAAGGACCTGGTATTTGTGTACCGTTCAGAAGGGAAGTCATTAGTCATGACGTACATACTTCCGTTGGAGTTAAAGATGCAGAGGAAATCCCTGTCATTATACAGACTATCAGAGGAAACAGAAAGCTGCCGCCTTCCAAGCACAGCATGTGGACAGAAGAAAGGGGGGCTGAAGTGATCAACATTTAAAAGTGAGGATCACTGCAAGAAGCAAGCTCAGCATTTTCAGTTTGCAAATAGGGCATTTTCTCATAGCATTGGGAAGAACTGAGCTCCAAACACCCGTGGTTATGGTTGAAGACAGAACTTTTCAGCATTATGGTAGAGAAACAGGTGGTTGGTATCTTGGAGCGTCGAAGTTCTTGTAAATTTATCGGACAAAAACATGTCCATTTCCCTTCTTGTATTCTCCTATATAAATAAGAGAATTCTCGGACAAGTATGAAATGTTGCCGATCATGGCCAAACTACGAGTTAGATGTGTTTACATAATGGTTAATGTACTCTTGCTGTAGAAGTTCCCGACCTGACCTGACAACGTTGTTTTTGAGATGGACAAATCTTTGTAAAGCTGGTCTGTTATTTCCTTTGTGTTTCTGGAACTCGATTTTTTTTTTGCGACTGTTCTGGAACTCGATTCTGTGAACTACCGCCACTCATTTTGAAATTAACTTAAGTATCAGTTCCAAAATTCAGGTGTTTCGAGTGGCGCTTTCACATTTCGGTTTTACGGCTATTTTTTATTCACCTGCATTTTGTTTCTCTGTGATCAATGGTGATTGTGGTTTGGTATGTGTGATGCTATCAATCTGTCATCAGTGGTACGGAACTCCACTACGGAGTTCTTTACGAGATTGCTTTGCTGCAAGCCGGTTGGCGGGGGGGAATAACGTGACAGCACGAGTCAGTTGCACGAGATAAAAAGCGCGCGGTGCCGAACGCAACGCAACGCAACCCGGCACGCCGCACGCCGTGCGCGCGGAGGCGAAGGCGAGACGCAACGCAACGCATATCCCATCCCATCCCGGCCGGATTCCAAGCCCAAGTTGAACGACACGCTGCACCTCCCCCACCCAGCCCCCTCGAAAAAAAAAACTAACCGCGCCACCACCATCAGTCCATCACCATATGCCAAGCTCCTCCTCCTCCTCCTCCAACCCCTTCCACTGCTCCCTCACCTCCAACTCCCTTCCCACATCCTCCTCGTCTCCGGCTCCTCCCCTCGCCGTCCCGCGCCTCCTCCCCGTCACCGCCCCCTCCTCTCCCTCTTCCTCGTCCGCGCCCAATCTCAGGCCGCAGCCGCAGCGGCAGCGGCTGATGGCCGGCCCGGCGGCGGCCGGCGGCGGGAAGGGGGCAGCAGGAGGAGGGATTAAGGTTGGCGGGAGCGGGGGGCCCGCGTTCGTGGGGCAGGTGTTCACCATGCTCGACCCCTCCGGGAACGGCCTCATGGCCGTCACCAAACGCTTCGACCTCCCGCACTTCATCGCCGACAGGTACCCTTCCCTTCTCACCTGCCGCCGCTGCTCCCCGTGCAGCTCCGGCGTGGCACTTAGTTCGTGATGGCAGCATGGCATGCCACGCGGTTGGGACTTTCGGTAGCAAAGACGAGATTTCGCTTTTGCCTGAGTGGGGATTGAGGGGGGAATGTGTCGGGCTTTAGCTGCCTTTCCAGCCGTGTGCTTGAAGTTACACGCTTAGTGTAATTGTACTTGACAATCCTTGCGGAAATATGCAACCAATTATGCCCTAATATTTCATCATTTTGATATAATTTGCGAATCTAGAGTACCTAGCAAGGAGGGAGTGTTGCAGCTCTACTTCAGGTTTCAGCATATTTGCCACCTAGATTGTCATGCTGCTCCCCACCAGTGGAGCTTTGTACAAGCCAGATGGGCCATGGCCCCTCCAGTGCTCTGCTCTAAACTCATAAAGCTACCATCTCTGAAAAAAAAGGCAATACAATATCCCTATAAACTTCTGTTATGAGCGGCATATATTACAGCCCAGGCAGTTAGGGGCCTGGCCCAGTTATCTTATCGTGTTAGGGGCTTAGCCCAATTATATCATTAGGAGGATTATATAAACTCATGTAAGGACTCGTTTTGAGATTAAGCAAAGAAGCAATCATAATTGCTCGGCTTCCTTAGGGAGCCGGGAGACCTAACCCTAGCCTCCTCCTCCCCTGCGCCATCTCCTTCCTGCCACAGCCGCCGCCTCCACTGCGCAGGGACGGCGCCCAGCCGCCGGCCGCTGCGCCCTCGCCCTCGTCATCCTCCATCCTTCCCCTACAATCTCCGCCCTAGAACCGTCAGAACCCTAGCTCCTAACACCTTGGTATCAGGTAGCTCGGTTTCGAGCATGTCTTCACCACCACCAATTCCGCCGCTCCCACCACCACCGCGCCGCTGCCGATCCTCTCCACTGTGCCGCTAGCCCTCCCCACCGCGCCGCTGGGCTCCACCGCCGGCGCCTCCACCGGTCAGTCGCCGCCGCCCCCCTCCACCGGTTCGTCACCACCACCCTCCACCGCGCCGCTGGTCTACTCCCTGGTGGAAATCACCGGCATCCTCAACGATCTCGTCACAGCCGTCCAGGGGATCTGCCTCTACTTGGCCGGGCCCTACGGGCTGCCACCGGCCGCGTCACCAACCATCGCCACCCGGCCGATGCTGCTGCCGACGCAGCCGCCGCCCCTGGCGGCCTCCGCCGCGCTCGCCGGCACGCTGCAGCCACAACTGCAGCTACCGCCGCCACCGCCCTGGCAGCTGCCACACCTAGGGGCCACCGCTGCGCTGGTCGGGCCGCTGCAGCCCCCGCTGCCGCTGCAGCCAGCCCCCGCCACCGCCTCGCTCTGGCCACAATGGCCGGCCGTGGCCATCGCAGCGCCCGCCGCCTCCGCCATTTCCATGCAGCAGCAGCTGCCGCTGCAGGGCCTCCGCCACCCAGCACCGGGCTGACTACAACCGCGCCGGCAGGCGTTTCGATTCAGCAAGTGTGGTTTCCGCCCTCGCCGTCACAGCTTCCGGCCTGGTTGGCCGGGACGTCGCCGCCGCCAGTCTTCACATGGCCGCAGACCAGCCGGCGCCCTCTCTGCCGAACGGCGGGCCCTCCAGCGCCGCGGGTTTCCACGCTGGATTCGACGGGCCCACTGCTTCCCAGCGAACCACCTGTGCACACCGGCCCGACGCCATCCTCTTCGCTGCTCCGTATCGCGGAGCCGTACGCTCACGGCGATCATGCTCAGACACCGCCGCGCTTCGCCAAGCTCGACTTCGCCACCTACGACGGCGCCGAGGACCCCCTCAACTGGCTGAACCAGTGTGAGCAATTCTTCCGAGGGCAACACACGCTCGCATCGGAACGCACCTGGCTCGCCTCATATCACCTTCCGGGCGCCGCACAGACGTGGTACTACGCCCTCGAGCAAGACGAGGACGACATGCCCCCATGGGAGCGCTTTCGTGAGCCATGCCTCCTTCGCTTCGGGCCGCCGATACGCGGGAGCCGGCTGGCGGAACTCGGCCGCCTCCACTTCACCTCCACGGTGCAGGACTTCGCCGACCGCTTTCAGGCCCTGGCATGCCACGCGCCCGGCGTAACGGCTCGCCAGCAGGCCGAGCTCTTCGTCGGCGGTCTGCCGGATCATATCCGTGTGGACATGGAGCTGCGGGGACCCTAGGACCTCCAGACGGCCATGTACTATGCCCGCGCATTCGAGCGCAGCGCGGTGGCCATCTAGCAGGCATCACCGTCCCGGGCTGCTGGGCCGCCAGCTGGGCCGGACGTTCCCGCGCAGGGTCGGCCTGCACAGGTTTCCACGGCACCCCTCGCTGCGACCGCGGCGCGCCCGTTCCGCCGGCTCACCTCGGCCGAGCAACTCGAGCGTCGCCGTCAAGGGTTGTGCTTCAACTGCGACGAGCCCTACGTGCCCGGCCACGTCTGCCCGCGACTCTTCTACCTGGAGGCTGCGGACTACATTGAGGCCGCCGCCGCCGGCCTCGGTGACCTGCCCGCCCAAGCTGCCGCGGAGGTGTTTGGCGACGGTTGATCTCCTCGGGGAGTTCCGCAAGCGCTTCCCCGCCTTCCAGCTCGAGGACGAGCTGTTTGTGCAGGCGGGGAGAAATGTTATGAGCGGCATATATTACAGCCCAGGCAGTTAGGGGCCTGGCCCAGTTATCTTATCGTGTTAGGGGCTTAGCCCAATTATATCATTAGGAGGATTATATAAACTCATGTAAGGACCCGTTTTGACATTAAGCAAAGAAGCAATCATAATTGCTCGGCTTCCTTAGGGAGCCGGGAGACCTAACCCTATCCTCCTCCTCCCCTGCGCTATCTCCTTCCTGCCACAGCCGCCGCCTCCACCGCACAGGGACGGCGCCCAGCCGCCGGCCGCTGCGCCCTCGCCCTCGTCCTCCTCCATCCTTCCCCTACAATCTCCGCCCTAGAACCGGCAGAACCCTAGCTCCTAACAACTTCATTCCTGCTTTTCTTACCGATGTTTTACAGTATGATTGTAATCCGTCGTAGTGATTAACAAAGCTCCTTGATTGGCAAATAAAATAAAATATGCCCTATCTGTTTTTGCAATCCTTCTTAATACAGACTCCTCTTGCAGATCGCACGAAACGCGTGATTAATATATGGCACTGAAAAATCATGCTATGTTGGTGTCTTTGAAACACATGACAAGTGAACATTCTACTAAGACATCTAGTGTTCCCTGTCCGGCCACAAAATTGAACCATATATGGTACCCTACATCATAACCCGATACAGTTTCACCAATATTGTAACCATATATGTCATTGTGAATAGTTTGATTCTCTTCTATGATGT